>NC_090937.1:1632007491-1632029991 GCF_040938575.1 Ambystoma mexicanum | reverse complement strand
GAACCCGGGTCAACACCTTGGAAGGCAGCTATGCTCACCACTATACCACCAACGCCTGCCTGTCTGGGCTCTCTGATGGAGCGCCCCTTAGAAATAAGAATAAGTCATTGGCTGGGAATGAAAAAAGCTTGCGTTTGACGCAGAAGCAGTTCGCATCATGAGGTCTTGCCGGTCAGCCCAACATTTCCCCGGGACCCCTTAAAAAAGGAGCTTGGTTTTAAGTTTGGTTTGATTGAACAGTACATTTTGTTGGCTGGGCTGGGACCCTCTCCTATTTAGCGCAAGAGTGGAACGAGGCAGCAAGTTCAAGGAATGACATTGCATCCAGGCACTTACAGCTCTTTGTGCCCTAATGCCATGACACAAAAACATAATTTGAAAAAACTTAGCAGAGGATGGTTTCGTTCCATCGACCTCTGGGTTATGGGCCCAGCACGCTTCCGCTGTGCCACTCTGCTGGTTGGAGAACAAGAGCTTTTCGGGGCTTTTACAGCCTACAAACCGACAACCCTAGACCCAGTTTCGAGTGAAGCGGGCAGTAGGCCTTACAAAGCCAAACAACCTGCAACCACGCACTCCCATCCCATGGCCTTTTGCAGACAGGCCTCATTTCTCTAGCTCACACCCTAACTGCCAACACCCCTTCCCCTTCTCTCACTGTCTCTCTCTCTCTGTCTCTCTCTCTCATTCTCTCTCTCTCGCAAATAGATACTTTACTTCCCAGGTGCAACAAAACAAGCCTTCTCGAGCTGGCAGATATGGGAAGGAAGGAAGGAAGGGCCAGTTTGGAAACTCAACTCAATTACCATAAATCCCCTGCTAAGGGTTATGGGAGGGAGGAATGAAGGAACTTTGCTTCAGGGAAAGGGCTGCTGCTGCTTCAGCATGTGAGGAGCGCAGCCACACGTTTCACCTTCCTCAGTATGTTGGTTTACAGGATGAGAGAGATCCTGAAACCTCACTCTAATAGGCTGAGGTGCTGTGCTCGGTGGCCTGCTGGGACCTTTGCCCGTCAGGGCAAGGCGAATAGGCCTTTGTCAGGCCTTCGTCAGGGCTTTGTCGGGGAGGGGCCAGGAGCCCTGCTCGCTTCAATCCCCTCACCGATAGACAGTTGCAGAAACTAGGATGCAAGAACCTTTCCTGGATGGGGTTTTGATTTTCACGAAAAGTGTGTCAGCTTTGCTTTCAGCATGAGTCTGATTTCCCAAAAATGCATTTTGAACAATTTAAAGATTTGATCTGGGTCAACTGCTTGGAAGGCAGCTATGCTCACCACTATACCACCAACGCCTGCCTGTCTGGGCTATGTGATGGAGCGCCCCTTAGAAATAAGAATAAGTCTTTGGCTGGGAATGAAAAAAGCTTGCGTTTGACGCAGAAGCAGTTCGCATCATGAGGTCTTGCCGGTCAGCCCAACATTTCCCCGGGACCCCTTAAAAAAGGAGCTTGGTTTTAAGTTTGGTTTGATTGAACAGTACATTTTGTTGGCTGGGCTGGGACCCTCTCCTATTTAGTGCAAGAGTGGAACGAGGCAGCAAGTTCAAGGAATGACATTGCATCCAGGCACTTACAGCTCTTTGTGCCCTAATGCCATGACACAAAAACATAATTTGAAAAAACTTAGCAGAGGATGGTTTCCATCCATCGACCTCTGGGCCCATCCATCGACCTCTGGGTTATGGGCCCAGCACGCTTCCGCTGCGCCACTCTGCTGGTTGGAGAACAAGAGCTTTTCTGGGCTTTTACAGCCTACAAACCGACAACCCTAGACCCAGTTTCGAGTGAAGCGGGCAGTAGGCCTTACAAAGCCAAACAACCTGCAACCATGCACTCCCATCCCATGGCCTTTTGCAGACAGGCCTCATTTCTCTAGCTCACACCCTAACTGCCAACACCCCTTCCCCTTCTCTCTCTGTCTCTCTCTCTCTGTCTCTCTCTCTCATTCTCTCTCTCTCGCAAATAGATACTTTACTTCCCAGGTGCAACAAAACAAGCCTTCTCGAGCTGGCAGATATGGGAAGGAAGGAAGGAAGGGCCAGTTTGGAAACTCAACTCAATTACCATAAATCCCCTGCTAAGGGTTATGGGAGGGAGGAATGAAGGAACTTTGCTTCAGGGAAAGGGCAGCTGCTGCTTCAGCATGTGAGGAGCGCAGCCACACGTTTCACCTTCCTCAGTATGTTGGTTTACAGGATGAGAGAGATCCTGAAACCTCACTCTAATAGGCTGAGGTGCTGTGCTCGGTGGCCTGCTGGGACCTTTGCCCGTCAGGGCAAGGCGAATAGGCCTTTGTCAGGCCTTCGTCAGGGCTTTGTCGGGGAGGGGCCAGGAGCCCTGCTCGCTTCAATCCCCTCACCGATAGACAGTTGCAGAAACTAGGATGCAAGAACCTTTCCTGGATGGGGTTTTGATTTTCGCGAAAAGTGTGTCAGCTTTGCTTTCAGCATGAGTCTGATTTCCCAAAAATGCATTTTGAACAATTTAAAGATTTGATCTGCGTTGGCCGGGAATCGAACCTGGGTCAACTGCTTGGAAGGCAGCTATGCTCACCACTATACCACCAACACCTGCCTGTCTGGGCTATGTGATGGAGCGGCCCTTAGAAATAAGAATAAGTCATTGGCTGGGAATGAAAAAAGCTTGCGTTTGACGCAGAAGCAGTTCGCATCATGAGGTCTTGCCGGTCAGCCCAACATTTCCCCGGGACCCCTTAAAAAAGGAGCTTGGTTTTAAGTTTGGTTTGATTGAACAGTACATTTTGTTGGCTGGGCTGGGACCCTCTCCTATTTAGCGCAAGAGTGGAACGAGGCAGCAAGTTCAAGGAATGACATTGCATCCAGGCACTTACAGCTCTTTGTGCCCTAATGCCATGACACAAAAACATAATTTGAAAAAACTTAGCAGAGGATGGTTTCGATCCATGGACCTCTGGGTTATGGGCCCAGCACGCTTCCGCTGCGCCACTCTGCTGGTTGGAGAACAAGAGCTTTTCTGGGCTTTTACAGCCTACAAACCGACAACCCTAGACCCAGTTTCGAGTGAAGCGGGCAGTAGGCCTTACAAAGCCAAACAACCTGCAACCACGCACTCCCATCCCATGGCCTTTTGCAGACAGGCCTCATTTCTCTAGCTCACACCCTAACTGCCAACACCCCTTCCCCTTCTCTCTCTGTCTCTCTCTCTCTGTCTCTCTCTCTCATTCTCTCTCTCTCGCAAGTAGATACTTTACTTCCCAGGTGCAACAAAACAAGCCTTCTCGAGCTGGCAGATATGGGAAGGAAGGAAGGAAGGGCCAGTTTGGAAACTCAACTCAATTACCATAAATCCCCTGCTAAGGGTTATGGGGGGGAGGAATGAAGGAACTTTGCTTCAGGGAAAGGGCTGCTGCTGCTTCAGCATGTGAGGAGCGCAGCCACACGTTTCACCTTCCTCAGTATGTTGGTTTACAGGATGAGAGAGATCCTGAAACCTCACTCTAATAGGCTGAGGTGCTGTGCTCGGTGGCCTGCTGGGACCTTTGCCCGTCAGGGCAAGGCGAATAGGCCTTTGTCAGGCCTTCGTCAGGGCTTTGTCGGGGAGGGGCCAGGAGCCCTGCTCGCTTCAATCCCCTCACCGATAGACAGTTGCAGAAACTAGGATGCAAGAACATTTCCTGGATGGGGTTTTGATTTTCGCGAAAAGTGTGTCAGCTTTGCTTTCAGCATGAGTCTGATTTCCCAAAAATGCATTTTGAACAATTTAAAGATTTGATCTGCGTTGGCCGGGAATCGAACCCGGGTCAACTGCTTGGAAGGCAGCTATGCTCACCACTATACCACCAACGCCTGCCTGTCTGGGCTATCTGATGGAGCGCCCCTTAGAAATAAGAATAAGTCATTGGCTGGGAATGAAAAAAGCTTGCGTTTGACGCAGAAGCAGTTCGCATCATGAGGTCTTGCCGGTCAGCCCAACATTTCCCCGGGACCCCTTAAAAAAGGAGCTTGGTTTTAAGTTTGGTTTGATTGAACAGTACATTTTGTTGGCTGGGCTGGGACCCTCTCCTATTTAGCGCAAGAGTGGAACGAGGCAGCAAGTTCAAGGAATGACATTGCATCCAGGCACTTACAGCTCTTTGTGCCCTAATGCCATGACACAAAAACATAATTTGAAAAAACTTAGCAGAGGATGGTTTCGATCCATGGACCTCTGGGTTATGGGCCCAGCACGCTTCCGCTGCGCCACTCTGCTGGTTGGAGAACAAGAGCTTTTCTGGGCTTTTACAGCCTACAAACCGACAACCCTAGACCCAGTTTCGAGTGAAGCGGGCAGTAGGCCTTACAAAGCCAAACAACCTGCAACCACGCACTCCCATCCCATGGCCTTTTGCAGACAGGCCTCATTTCTCTAGCTCACACCCTAACTGCCAACACCCCTTCCCCTTCTCTCTCTGTCTCTCTCTCTCTGTCTCTCTCTCTCATTCTCTCTCTCTCGCAAGTAGATACTTTACTTCCCAGGTGCAACAAAACAAGCCTTCTCGAGCTGGCAGATATGGGAAGGAAGGAAGGAAGGGCCAGTTTGGAAACTCAACTCAATTACCATAAATCCCCTGCTAAGGGTTATGGGGGGGAGGAATGAAGGAACTTTGCTTCAGGGAAAGGGCTGCTGCTGCTTCAGCATGTGAGGAGCGCAGCCACACGTTTCACCTTCCTCAGTATGTTGGTTTACAGGATGAGAGAGATCCTGAAACCTCACTCTAATAGGCTGAGGTGCTGTGCTCGGTGGCCTGCTGGGACCTTTGCCCGTCAGGGCAAGGCGAATAGGCCTTTGTCAGGCCTTCGTCAGGGCTTTGTCGGGGAGGGGCCAGGAGCCCTGCTCGCTTCAATCCCCTCACCGATAGACAGTTGCAGAAACTAGGATGCAAGAACATTTCCTGGATGGGGTTTTGATTTTCGCGAAAAGTGTGTCAGCTTTGCTTTCAGCATGAGTCTGATTTCCCAAAAATGCATTTTGAACAATTTAAAGATTTGATCTGCGTTGGCCGGGAATCGAACCCGGGTCAACTGCTTGGAAGGCAGCTATGCTCACCACTATACCACCAACGCCTGCCTGTCTGGGCTATCTGATGGAGCGCCCCTTAGAAATAAGAATAAGTCATTGGCTGGGAATGAAAAAAGCTTGCGTTTGACGCAGAAGCAGTTCGCATCATGAGGTCTTGCCGGTCAGCCCAACATTTCCCCGGGACCCCTTAAAAAAGGAGCTTGGTTTTAAGTTTGGTTTGATTGAACAGTACATTTTGTTGGCTGGGCTGGGACCCTCTCCTATTTAGCGCAAGAGTGGAACGAGGCAGCAAGTTCAAGGAATGACATTGCATCCAGGCACTTACAGCTCTTTGTGCCCTAATGCCATGACACAAAAACATAATTTGAAAAAATTTAGCAGAGGATGGTTTCGATCCATCGACCTCTGGGTTATGGGCCCAGCACGCTTCCGCTGCGCCACTCTGCTGGTTGGAGAACAAGAGCTTTTCTGGGCTTTTACAGCCTACAAACCGACAACCCTAGACCCAGTTTCGAGTGAAGCGGGCAGTAGGCCTTACAAAGCCAAACAACCTGCAACCATGCACTCCCATCCCATGGCCTTTTGCAGACAGGCCTCATTTCTCTAGCTCACACCCTAACTGGCAACACCCCTTCCCCTTCTCTCTCTGTCTCTCTCTCTCTGTCTCTCTCTCTCATTCTCTCTCTCTCGCAAGTAGATACTTTACTTCCCAGGTGCAACAAAACAAGCCTTCTCGAGCTGGCAGATATGGGAAGGAAGGAAGGAAGGGCCAGTTTGGAAACTCAACTCAATTACCATAAATCCCCTGCTAAGGGTTATGGGGGGGAGGAATGAAGGAACTTTGCTTCAGGGAAAGGGCTGCTGCTGCTTCAGCATGTGAGGAGCGCAGCCACACGTTTCACCTTCCTCAGTATGTTGGTTTACAGGATGAGAGAGATCCTGAAACCTCACTCTAATAGGCTGAGGTGCTGTGCTCGGTGGCCTGCTGGGACCTTTGCCCGTCAGGGCAAGGCGAATAGGCCTTTGTCAGGCCTTCGTCAGGGCTTTGTCGGGGAGGGGCCAGGAGCCCTGCTCGCTTCAATCCCCTCACCGATAGACAGTTGCGGAAACTAGGATGCAAGAACCTTTCCTGGATGGGGTTTTGATTTTCGCGAAAAGTGTGTCAGCTTTGCTTTCAGCATGAGTCTGATTTCCCAAAAATGCATTTTGAACAATTTAAAGATTTGATCTGCGTTGGCCGGGATCGAACCCAGGTCAACTGCTTGGAAGGCAGCTATGCTCACCACTATACCACCAACGCCTGCCTGTCTGGGCTATGTGATGGAGCGCCCCTTAGAAATAAGAATAAGTCTTTGGCTGGGAATGAAAAAAGCTTGCGTTTGACGCAGAAGCAGTTCGCATCATGAGGTCTTGCCGGTCAGCCCAACATTTCCCCGGGACCCCTTAAAAAAGGAGCTTGGTTTTAAGTTTGGTTTGATTGAACAGTACATTTTGTTGGCTGGGCTGGGACCCTCTCCTATTTAGCGCAAGAGTGGAACGAGGCAGCAAGTTCAAGGAATGACATTGCATCCAGGCACTTACAGCTCTTTGTGCCCTAATGCCATGACACAAAAACATAATTTGAAAAAATTTAGCAGAGGATGGTTTCGATCCATCGACCTCTGGGTTATGGGCCCAGCACGCTTCCGCTGCGCCACTCTGCTGGTTGGAGAACAAGAGCTTTTCTGGGCTTTTACAGCCTACAAACCGACAACCCTAGACCCAGTTTCGAGTGAAGCGGGCAGTAGGCCTTACAAAGCCAAACAACCTGCAACCACGCACTCCCATCCCATGGCCTTTTGCAGACAGGCCTCATTTCTCTAGCTCACACCCTAACTGCCAACACCCCTTCCCCTTCTCTCTCTGTCTCTCTCTCTCTGTCTCTCTCTCTCATTCTCTCTCTCTCGCAAGTAGATACTTTACTTCCCAGGTGCAACAAAACAAGCCTTCTCGAGCTGGCAGATATGGGAAGGAAGGAAGGAAGGGCCAGTTTGGAAACTCAACTCAATTACCATAAATCCCCTGCTAAGGGTTATGGGGGGGAGGAATGAAGGAACTTTGCTTCAGGGAAAGGGCTGCTGCTGCTTCAGCATGTGAGGAGCGCAGCCACACGTTTCACCTTCCTCAGTATGTTGGTTTACAGGATGAGAGAGATCCTGAAACCTCACTCTAATAGGCTGAGGTGCTGTGCTCGGTGGCCTGCTGGGACCTTTGCCCGTCAGGGCAAGGCGAATAGGCCTTTGTCAGGCCTTCGTCAGGGCTTTGTCGGGGAGGGGCCAGGAGCCCTGCTCGCTTCAATCCCCTCACCGATAGACAGTTGCAGAAACTAGGATGCAAGAACCTTTCCTGGATGGGGTTTTGATTTTCGCGAAAAGTGTGTCAGCTTTGCTTTCAGCATGAGTCTGATTTCCAAAAAATGCATTTTGAACAATTTAAAGATTTGATCTGCGTTGGCCGGGAATTGAACCCAGGTCAACTGCTTGGAAGGCAGCTATGCTCACCACTATACCACCAACGCCTGCCTGTCTGGGCTCTCTGATGGAGCGCCCCTTAGAAATAAGAATAAGTCATTGGCTGGGAATGAAAAAAGCTTGCGTTTGACGCAGAAGCAGTTCGCATCATGAGGTCTTGCCGGTCAGCCCAACATTTCCCCGGGACCCCTTAAAAAAGGAGCTTGGTTTTAAGTTTGGTTTGATTGAACAGTACATTTTGTTGGCTGGGCTGGGACCCTCTCCTATTTAGCGCAAGAGTGGAACGAGGCAGCAAGTTCAAGGAATGACATTGCATCCAGGCACTTACAGCTCTTTGTGCCCTAATGCCATGACACAAAAACATAATTTGAAAAAACTTAGCAGAGGATGGTTTCGTTCCATCGACCTCTGGGTTATGGGCCCAGCACGCTTCCGCTGTGCCACTCTGCTGGTTGGAGAACAAGAGCTTTTCGGGGCTTTTACAGCCTACAAACCGACAACCCTAGACCCAGTTTCGAGCGAAGCGGGCAGTAGGCCTTACAAAGCCAAACAACCTGCAACCACGCACTCCCATCCCATGGCCTTTTGCAGACAGGCCTCATTTCTCTAGCTCACACCCTAACTGCCAACACCCCTTCCCCTTCTCTCACTGTCTCTCTCTCTCTGTCTCTCTCTCTCATTCTCTCTCTCTCGCAAATAGATACTTTACTTCCCAGGTGCAACAAAACAAGCCTTCTCGAGCTGGCAGATATGGGAAGGAAGGAAGGAAGGGCCAGTTTGGAAACTCAACTCAATTACCATAAATCCCCTGCTAAGGGTTATGGGAGGGAGGAATGAAGGAACTTTGCTTCAGGGAAAGGGCTGCTGCTGCTTCAGCATGTGAGGAGCGCAGCCACACGTTTCACCTTCCTCAGTATGTTGGTTTACAGGATGAGAGAGATCCTGAAACCTCACTCTAATAGGCTGAGGTGCTGTGCTCGGTGGCCTGCTGGGACCTTTGCCCGTCAGGGCAAGGCGAATAGGCCTTTGTCAGGCCTTCGTCAGGGCTTTGTCGGGCAGGGGCCAGGAGCCCTGCTCGCTTCAATCCCCTCACCGATAGACAGTTGCAGAAACTAGGATGCAAGAACATTTCCTGGATGGGGTTTTGATTTTCGCGAAAAGTGTGTCAGCTTTGCTTTCAGCATGAGTCTGATTTCCCAAAAATGCATTTTGAACAATTTAAAGATTTGATCTGCGTTGGCCGGGAATCGAACCCGGGTCAACTGCTTGGAAGGCAGCTATGCTCACCACTATACCACCAACGCCTGCCTGTCTGGGCTATCTGATGGAGCGCCCCTTAGAAATAAGAATAAGTCATTGGCTGGGAATGAAAAAAGCTTGCGTTTGACGCAGAAGCAGTTCGCATCATGAGGTCTTGCCGGTCAGCCCAACATTTCCCCGGGACCCCTTAAAAAAGGAGCTTGGTTTTAAGTTTGGTTTGATTGAACAGTACATTTTGTTGGCTGGGCTGGGACCCTCTCCTATTTAGCGCAAGAGTGGAACGAGGCAGCAAGTTCAAGGAATGACATTGCATCCAGGCACTTACAGCTCTTTGTGCCCTAATGCCATGACACAAAAACATAATTTGAAAAAATTTAGCAGAGGATGGTTTCGATCCATCGACCTCTGGGTTATGGGCCCAGCACGCTTCCGCTGCGCCACTCTGCTGGTTGGAGAACAAGAGCTTTTCTGGGCTTTTACAGCCTACAAACCGACAACCCTAGACCCAGTTTCGAGTGAAGCGGGCAGTAGGCCTTACAAAGCCAAACAACCTGCAACCACGCACTCCCATCCCATGGCCTTTTGCAGACAGGCCTCATTTCTCTAGCTCACACCCTAACTGCCAACACCCCTTCCCCTTCTCTCTCTGTCTCTCTCTCTCTGTCTCTCTCTCTCATTCTCTCTCTCTCGCAAGTAGATACTTTACTTCCCAGGTGCAACAAAACAAGCCTTCTCGAGCTGGCAGATATGGGAAGGAAGGAAGGAAGGGCCAGTTTGGAAACTCAACTCAGTTACCATAAATCCCCTGCTAAGGGTTATGGGGGGGAGGAATGAAGGAACTTTGCTTCAGGGAAAGGGCTGCTGCTGCTTCAGCATGTGAGGAGCGCAGCCACACGTTTCACCTTCCTCAGTATGTTGGTTTACAGGATGAGAGAGATCCTGAAACCTCACTCTAATAGGCTGAGGTGCTGTGCTCGGTGGCCTGCTGGGACCTTTGCCCGTCAGGGCAAGGCGAATAGGCCTTTGTCAGGCCTTCGTCAGGGCTTTGTCGGGGAGGGGCCAGGAGCCCTGCTCGCTTCAATCCCCTCACCGATAGACAGTTGCAGAAACTAGGATGCAAGAACCTTTCCTGGATGGGGTTTTGATTTTCGCGAAAAGTGTGTCAGCTTTGCTTTCAGCATGAGTCTGATTTCCAAAAAATGCATTTTGAACAATTTAAAGATTTGATCTGCGTTGGCCGTTAATCGAACCTGGGTCAACTGCTTGGAAGGCAGCTATGCTCACCACTATACCACCAACACCTGCCTGTCTGGGCTCTCTGATGGAGCGCCCCTTAGAAATAAGAATAAGTCATTGGCTGGGAATGAAAAAAGCTTGCGTTTGACGCAGAAGCAGTTCGCATCATGAGGTCTTGCCGGTCAGCCCAACATTTCCCCGGGACCCCTTAAAAAAGGAGCTTGGTTTTAAGTTTGGTTTGATTGAACAGTACATTTTGTTGGCTGGGCTGGGACCCTCTCCTATTTAGCGCAAGAGTGGAACGAGGCAGCAAGTTCAAGGAATGACATTGCATCCAGGCACTTACAGCTCTTTGTGCCCTAATGCCATGACACAAAAACATAATTTGAAAAAACTTAGCAGAGGATGGTTTCGTTCCATCGACCTCTGGGTTATGGGCCCAGCACGCTTCCGCTGTGCCACTCTGCTGGTTGGAGAACAAGAGCTTTTCTGGGCTTTTACAGCCTACAAACCGACAACCCTAGACCCAGTTTCGAGTGAAGCGGGCAGTAGGCCTTACAAAGCCAAACAACCTGCAACCACGCACTCCCATCCCATGGCCTTTTGCAGACAGGCCTCATTTCTCTAGCTCACACCCTAACTGCCAACACCCCTTCCCCTTCTCTCTCTGTCTCTCTCTCTCTGTCTCTCTCTCTCATTCTCTCTCTCTCGCAAATAGATACTTTACTTCCCAGGTGCAACAAAACAAGCCTTCTCGAGCTGGCAGATATGGGAAGGAAGGAAGGAAGGGCCAGTTTGGAAACTCAACTCAATTACCATAAATCCCCTGCTAAGGGTTATGGGAGGGAGGAATGAAGGAACTTTGCTTCAGGGAAAGGGCTGCTGCTGCTTCAGCATGTGAGGAGCGCAGCCACACGTTTCACCTTCCTCAGTATGTTGGTTTACAGGATGAGAGAGATCCTGAAACCTCACTCTAATAGGCTGAGGTGCTGTGCTCGGTGGCCTGCTGGGACCTTTGCCCGTCAGGGCAAGGCGAATAGGCCTTTGTCAGGCCTTCGTCAGGGCTTTGTCGGGGAGGGGCCAGGAGCCCTGCTCGCTTCAATCCCCTCACCGATAGACAGTTGCAGAAACTAGGATGCAAGAACCTTTCCTGGATGGGGTTTTGATTTTCACGAAAAGTGTGTCAGCTTTGCTTTCAGCATGAGTCTGATTTCCAAAAAATGCATTTTGAACAATTTAAAGATTTGATCTGCGTTGGCCGGGAATCGAACCCGGGTCAACTGCTTGGAATGCAGCTATGCTCACCACTATACCACCAACGCCTGCCTGTCTGGGCTATCTGATGGAGCGCCCCTTAGAAATAAGAATAAGTCATTGGCTGGGAATGAAAAAAGCTTGCGTTTGACGCAGAAGCAGTTCGCATCATGAGGTCTTGCCGGTCAGCCCAACATTTCCCCGGGACCCCTTAAAAAAGGAGCTTGGTTTTAAGTTTGGTTTGATTGAACAGTACATTTTGTTGGCTGGGCTGGGACCCTCTCCTATTTAGCGCAAGAGTGGAACGAGGCAGCAAGTTCAAGGAATGACATTGCATCGAGGCACTTACAGCTCTTTGTGCCCTAATGCCATGACACAAAAACATAATTTGAAAAAACTTAGCAGAGGATGGTTTCGATCCATCGACCTCTGGGTTATGGGCCCAGCACGCTTCCGCTGCGCCACTCTGCTGGTAGGAGAACAAGAGCTTTTCTGGGCTTTTACAGCCTACAAACCGACAACCCTAGACCCAGTTTCGAGTGAAGCGGGCAGTAGGCCTTACAAAGCCAAACAACCTGCAACCACGCACTCCCATCCCATGGCCTTTTGCAGACAGGCCTCATTTCTCTAGCTCACACCCTAACTGCCAACACCCCTTCCCCTTCTCTCTCTGTCTCTCTCTCTCTGTCTCTCTCTCTCATTCTCTCTCTCTCGCAAGTAGATACTTTACTTCCCAGGTGCAACAAAACAAGCCTTCTCGAGCTGGCAGATATGGGAAGGAAGGAAGGAAGGGCCAGTTTGGAAACTCAACTCAATTACCATAAATCCCCTGCTAAGGGTTATGGGGGGGAGGAATGAAGGAACTTTGCTTCAGGGAAAGGGCTGCTGCTGCTTCAGCATGTGAGGAGCGCAGCCACACGTTTCACCTTCCTCAGTATGTTGGTTTACAGGATGAGAGAGATCCTGAAACCTCACTCTAATAGGCTGAGGTGCTGTGCTCGGTGGCCTGCTGGGACCTTTGCCCGTCAGGGCAAGGCGAATAGGCCTTTGTCAGGCCTTCGTCAGGGCTTTGTCGGGGAGGGGCCAGGAGCCCTGCTCGCTTCAATCCCCTCACCGATAGACAGTTGCGGAAACTAGGATGCAAGAACCTTTCCTGGATGGGGTTTTGATTTTCACGAAAAGTGTGTCAGCTTTGCTTTCAGCATGAGTCTGATTTCCCAAAAATGCATTTTGAACAATTTAAAGATTTGATCTGGGTCAACTGCTTGGAAGGCAGCTATGCTCACCACTATACCACCAACGCCTGCCTGTCTGGGCTATGTGATGGAGTGCCCCTTAGAAATAAGAATAAGTCTTTGGCTGGGAATGAAAAAAGCTTGCGTTTGACGCAGAAGCAGTTCGCATCATGAGGTCTTGCCGGTCAGCCCAACATTTCCCCGGGACCCCTTAAAAAAGGAGCTTGGTTTTAAGTTTGGTTTGATTGAACAGTACATTTTGTTGGCTGGGCTGGGACCCTCTCCTATTTAGTGCAAGAGTGGAACGAGGCAGCAAGTTCAAGGAATGACATTGCATCCAGGCACTTACAGCTCTTTGTGCCCTAATGCCATGACACAAAAACATAATTTGAAAAAACTTAGCAGAGGATGGTTTCGATCCATCGACCTCTGGGTTATGGGCCCATCCATCGACCTCTGGGTTATGGGCCCAGCACGCTTCCGCTGCGCCACTCTGCTGGTTGGAGAACAAGAGCTTTTCTGGGCTTTTACAGCCTACAAACCGACAACCCTAGACCCAGTTTCGAGTGAAGCGGGCAGTAGGCCTTACAAAGCCAAACAACCTGCAACCATGCACTCCCATCCCATGGCCTTTTGCAGACAGGCCTCATTTCTCTAGCTCACACCCTAACTGCCAACACCCCTTCCCCTTCTCTCTCTGTCTCTCTCTCTCTGTCTCTCTCTCTCATTCTCTCTCTCTCGCAAATAGATACTTTACTTCCCAGGTGCAACAAAACAAGCCTTCTCGAGCTGGCAGATATGGGAAGGAAGGAAGGAAGGGCCAGTTTGGAAACTCAACTCAATTACCATAAATCCCCTGCTAAGGGTTATGGGAGGGAGGAATGAAGGAACTTTGCTTCAGGGAAAGGGCAGCTGCTGCTTCAGCATGTGAGGAGCGCAGCCACACGTTTCACCTTCCTCAGTATGTTGGTTTACAGGATGAGAGAGATCCTGAAACCTCACTCTAATAGGCTGAGGTGCTGTGCTCGGTGGCCTGCTGGGACCTTTGCCCGTCAGGGCAAGGCGAATAGGCCTTTGTCAGGGCTTTGTCGGGGAGGGGCCAGGAGCCCTGCTCGCTTCAATCCCCTCACCGATAGACAGTTGCAGAAACTAGGATGCAAGAACCTTTCCTGGATGGGGTTTTGATTTTCGCGAAAAGTGTGTCAGCTTTGCTTTCAGCATGAGTCTGATTTCCCAAAAATGCATTTTGAACAATTTAAAGATTTGATCTGCGTTGGCCGGGAATCGAACCCGGGTCAACTGCTTGGAAGGCAGCTATGCTCACCACTATAACACCAACACCTGCCTGTCTGGGGTATGTGATGGAGCGCCCCTTAGAAATAAGAATAAGTCATTGGCTGGGAATGAAAAAAGCTTGCGTTTGACGCAGAAGCAGTTCGCATCATGAGGTCTTGCCGGTCAGCCCAACATTTCCCCGGGACCCCTTAAAAAAGGAGCTTGGTTTTAAGTTTGGTTTGATTGAACAGTACATTTTGTTGGCTGGGCTGGGACCCTCTCCTATTTAGCGCAAGAGTGGAACGAGGCAGCAAGTTCAAGGAATGACATTGCATCCAGGCACTTACAGCTCTTTGTGCCCTAATGCCATGACACAAAAACATAATTTGAAAAAATTTAGCAGAGGATGGTTTCGATCCATCGACCTCTGGGTTATGGGCCCAGCACGCTTCCGCTGCGCCACTCTGCTGGTTGGAGAACAAGAGCTTTTCTGGGCTTTTACAGCCTACAAACCGACAACCCTAGACCCAGTTTCGAGTGAAGCGGGCAGTAGGCCTTACAAAGCCAAACAACCTGCAACCACGCACTCCCATCCCATGGCCTTTTGCAGACAGGCCTCATTTCTCTAGCTCACACCCTAACTGCCAACACCCCTTCCCCTTCTCTCTCTGTCTCTCTCTCTCTGTCTCTCTCTCTCATTCTCTCTCTCTCGCAAGTAGATACTTTACTTCCCAGGTGCAACAAAACAAGCCTTCTCGAGCTGGCAGATATGGGAAGGAAGGAAGGAAGGGCCAGTTTGGAAACTCAACTCAATTACCATAAATCCCCTGCTAAGGGTTATGGGGGGGAGGAATGAAGGAACTTTGCTTCAGGGAAAGGGCTGCTGCTGCTTCAGCATGTGAGGAGCGCAGCCACACGTTTCACCTTCCTCAGTATGTTGGTTTACAGGATGAGAGAGATCCTGAAACCTCACTCTAATAGGCTGAGGTGCTGTGCTCGGTGGCCTGCTGGGACCTTTGCCCGTCAGGGCAAGGCGAATAGGCCTTTGTCAGGCCTTCGTCAGGGCTTTGTCGGGGAGGGGCCAGGAGCCCTGCTCGCTTCAATCCGATCACCGATAGACAGTTGCGGAAACTAGGATGCAAGAACCTTTCCTGGATGGGGTTTTGATTTTCGCGAAAAGTGTGTCAGCTTTGCTTTCAGCATGAGTCTGATTTCCCAAAAATGCATTTTGAACAATTTAAAGATTTGATCTGCGTTGGCCGGGAATCGAACCCAGGTCAACTGCTTGGAAGGCAGCTATGCTCACCACTATACCACCAACGCCTGCCTGTCTGGGCTCTCTGATGGAGCGCCCCTTAGAAATAAGAATAAGTCATTGGCTGGGAATGAAAAAAGCTTGCGTTTGACGCAGAAGCAGTTCGCATCATGAGGTCTTGCCGGTCAGCCCAACATTTCCCCGGGACCCCTTAAAAAAGGAGCTTGGTTTTAAGTTTGGTTTGATTGAACAGTACATTTTGTTGGCTGGGCTGGGACCCTCTCCTATTTAGCGCAAGAGTGGAACGAGGCAGCAAGTTCAAGGAATGACATTGCATCCAGGCACTTACAGCTCTTTGTGCCCTAATGCCATGACACAAAAACATAATTTGAAAAAACTTAGCAGAGGATGGTTTCGTTCCATCGACCTCTGGGTTATGGGCCCAGCACGCTTCCGCTGTGCCACTCTGCTGGTTGGAGAACAAGAGCTTTTCGGGGCTTTTACAGCCTACAAACCGACAACCCTAGACCCAGTTTCGAGCGAAGCGGGCAGTAGGCCTTACAAAGCCAAACAACCTGCAACCACGCACTCCCATCCCATGGCCTTTTGCAGACAGGCCTCATTTCTCTAGCTCACACCCTAACTGCCAACACCCCTTCCCCTTCTCTCACTGTCTCTCTCTCTCTGTCTCTCTCTCTCATTCTCTCTCTCTCGCAAATAGATACTTTACTTCCCAGGTGCAACAAAACAAGCCTTCTCGAGCTGGCAGATATGGGAAGGAAGGAAGGAAGGGCCAGTTTGGAAACTCAACTCAATTACCATAAATCCCCTGCTAAGGGTTATGGGAGGGAGGAATGAAGGAACTTTGCTTCAGGGAAAGGGCTGCTGCTGCTTCAGCATGTGAGGAGCGCAGCCACACGTTTCACCTTCCTCAGTATGTTGGTTTACAGGATGAGAGAGATCCTGAAACCTCACTCTAATAGGCTGAGGTGCTGTGCTCGGTGGCCTGCTGGGACCTTTGCCCGTCAGGGCAAGGCGAATAGGCCTTTGTCAGGCCTTCGTCAGGGCTTTGTCGGGCAGGGGCCAGGAGCCCTGCTCGCTTCAATCCCCTCACCGATAGACAGTTGCAGAAACTAGGATGCAAGAACATTTCCTGGATGGGGTTTTGATTTTCGCGAAAAGTGTGTCAGCTTTGCTTTCAGCATGAGTCTGATTTCCCAAAAATGCATTTTGAACAATTTAAAGATTTGATCTGCGTTGGCCGGGAATCGAACCCGGGTCAACTGCTTGGAAGGCAGCTATGCTCACCACTATACCACCAACGCCTGCCTGTCTGGGCTATCTGATGGAGCGCCCCTTAGAAATAAGAATAAGTCATTGGCTGGGAATGAAAAAAGCTTGCGTTTGACGCAGAAGCAGTTCGCATCATGAGGTCTTGCCGGTCAGCCCAACATTTCCCCGGGACCCCTTAAAAAAGGAGCTTGGTTTTAAGTTTGGTTTGATTGAACAGTACATTTTGTTGGCTGGGCTGGGACCCTCTCCTATTTAGCGCAAGAGTGGAACGAGGCAGCAAGTTCAAGGAATGACATTGCATCCAGGCGCTTACAGCTCTTTGTGCCCTAATGCCATGACACAAAAACATAATTTGAAAAAATTTAGCAGAGGATGGTTTCGATCCATCGACCTCTGGGTTATGGGCCCAGCACGCTTCCGCTGCGCCTCTCTGCTGGTTGGAGAACAAGAGCTTTTCTGGGCTTTTACAGCCTACAAACCGACAACCCTAGACCCAGTTTCGAGTGAAGCGGGCAGTAGGCCTTACAAAGCCAAACAACCTGCAACCACGCACTCCCATCCCATGGCCTTTTGCAGACAGGCCTCATTTCTCTAGCTCACACCCTAACTGCCAACACCCCTTCCCCTTCTCTCTCTGTCTCTCTCTCTCTGTCTCTCTCTCTCATTCTCTCTCTCTCGCAAGTAGATACTTTACTTCCCAGGTGCAACAAAACAAGCCTTCTCGAGCTGGCAGATATGGGAAGGAAGGAAGGAAGGGCCAGTTTGGAAACTCAACTCAGTTACCATAAATCCCCTGCTAAGGGTTATGGGGGGGAGGAATGAAGGAACTTTGCTTCAGGGAAAGGGCTGCTGCTGCTTCAGCATGTGAGGAGCGCAGCCACACGTTTCACCTTCCTCAGTATGTTGGTTTACAGGATGAGAGAGATCCTGAAACCTCACTCTAATAGGCTGAGGTGCTGTGCTCGGTGGCCTGCTGGGACCTTTGCCCGTCAGGGCAAGGCGAATAGGCCTTTGTCAGGCCTTCGTCAGGGCTTTGTCGGGGAGGGGCCAGGAGCCCTGCTCGCTTCAATCCCCTCACCGATAGACAGTTGCAGAAACTAGGATGCAAGAACCTTTCCTGGATGGGGTTTTGATTTTCGCGAAAAGTGTGTCAGCTTTGCTTTCAGCATGAGTCTGATTTCCAAAAAATGCATTTTGAACAATTTAAAGATTTGATCTGCGTTGGCCGTTAATCGAACCTGGGTCAACTGCTTGGAAGGCAGCTATGCTCACCACTATACCACCAACACCTGCCTGTCTGGGCTCTCTGATGGAGCGCCCCTTAGAAATAAGAATAAGTCATTGGCTGGGAATGAAAAAAGCTTGCGTTTGACGCAGAAGCAGTTCGCATCATGAGGTCTTGCCGGTCAGCCCAACATTTCCCCGGGACCCCTTAAAAAAGGAGCTTGGTTTTAAGTTTGGTTTGATTGAACAGTACATTTTGTTGGCTGGGCTGGGACCCTCTCCTATTTAGCGCAAGAGTGGAACGAGGCAGCAAGTTCAAGGAATGACATTGCATCCAGGCACTTACAGCTCTTTGTGCCCTAATGCCATGACACAAAAACATAATTTGAAAAAACTTAGCAGAGGATGGTTTCGTTCCATCGACCTCTGGGTTATGGGCCCAGCACGCTTCCGCTGTGCCACTCTGCTGGTTGGAGAACAAGAGCTTTTCTGGGCTTTTACAGCCTACAAACCGACAACCCTAGACCCAGTTTCGAGTGAAGCGGGCAGTAGGCCTTACAAAGCCAAACAACCTGCAACCACGCACTCCCATCCCATGGCCTTTTGCAGACAGGCCTCATTTCTCTAGCTCACACCCTAACTGCCAACACCCCTTCCCCTTCTCTCTCTGTCTCTCTCTCTCTGTCTCTCTCTCTCATTCTCTCTCTCTCGCAAATAGATACTTTACTTCCCAGGTGCAACAAAACAAGCCTTCTCGAGCTGGCAGATATGGGAAGGAAGGAAGGAAGGGCCAGTTTGGAAACTCAACTCAATTACCATAAATCCCCTGCTAAGGGTTATGGGAGGGAGGAATGAAGGAACTTTGCTTCAGGGAAAGGGCTGCTGCTGCTTCAGCATGTGAGGAGCGCAGCCACACGTTTCACCTTCCTCAGTATGTTGGTTTACAGGATGAGAGAGATCCTGAAACCTCACTCTAATAGGCTGAGGTGCTGTGCTCGGTGGCCTGCTGGGACCTTTGCCCGTCAGGGCAAGGCGAATAGGCCTTTGTCAGGCCTTCGTCAGGGCTTTGTCGGGGAGGGGCCAGGAGCCCTGCTCGCTTCAATCCCCTCACCGATAGACAGTTGCAGAAACTAGGATGCAAGAACCTTTCCTGGATGGGGTTTTGATTTTCACGAAAAGTGTGTCAGCTTTGCTTTCAGCATGAGTCTGATTTCCAAAAAATGCATTTTGAACAATTTAAAGATTTGATCTGCGTTGGCCGGGAATCGAACCCGGGTCAACTGCTTGGAATGCAGCTATGCTCACCACTATACCACCAACGCCTGCCTGTCTGGGCTATCTGATGGAGCGCCCCTTAGAAATAAGAATAAGTCATTGGCTGGGAATGAAAAAAGCTTGCGTTTGACGCAGAAGCAGTTCGCATCATGAGGTCTTGCCGGTCAGCCCAACATTTCCCCGGGACCCCTTAAAAAAGGAGCTTGGTTTTAAGTTTGGTTTGATTGAACAGTACATTTTGTTGGCTGGGCTGGGACCCTCTCCTATTTAGCGCAAGAGTGGAACGAGGCAGCAAGTTCAAGGAATGACATTGCATCCAGGCACTTACAGCTCTTTGTGCCCTAATGCCATGACACAAAAACATAATTTGAAAAAACTTAGCAGAGGATGGTTTCGATCCATCGACCTCTGGGTTATGGGCCCAGCACGCTTCCGCTGCGCCACTCTGCTGGTAGGAGAACAAGAGCTTTTCTGGGCTTTTACAGCCTACAAACCGACAACCCTAGACCCAGTTTCGAGTGAAGCGGGCAGTAGGCCTTACAAAGCCAAACAACCTGCAACCACGCACTCCCATCCCATGGCCTTTTGCAGACAGGCCTCATTTCTCTAGCTCACACCCTAACTGCCAACACCCCTTCCCCTTCTCTCTCTGTCTCTCTCTCTCTGTCTCTCTCTCTCATTCTCTCTCTCTCGCAAGTAGATACTTTACTTCCCAGGTGCAACAAAACAAGCCTTCTCGAGCTGGCAGATATGGGAAGGAAGGAAGGAAGGGCCAGTTTGGAAACTCAACTCAATTACCATAAATCCCCTGCTAAGGGTTATGGGGGGGAGGAATGAAGGAACTTTGCTTCAGGGAAAGGGCTGCTGCTGCTTCAGCATGTGAGGAGCGCAGCCACACGTTTCACCTTCCTCAGTATGTTGGTTTACAGGATGAGAGAGATCCTGAAACCTCACTCTAATAGGCTGAGGTGCTGTGCTCGGTGGCCTGCTGGGACCTTTGCCCGTCAGGGCAAGGCGAATAGGCCTTTGTCAAGCCTTCGTCAGGGCTTTGTCGGGGAGGGGCCAGGAGCCCTGCTCGCTTCAATCCCCTCACCGATAGACAGTTGCGGAAACTAGGATGCAAGAACCTTTCCTGGATGGGGTTTTGATTTTCACGAAAAGTGTGTCAGCTTTGCTTTCAGCATGAGTCTGATTTCCCAAAAATGCATTTTGAACAATTTAAAGATTTGATCTGGGTCAACTGCTTGGAAGGCAGCTATGCTCACCACTATACCACCAACGCCTGCCTGTCTGGGCTATGTGATGGAGCGCCCCTTAGAAATAAGAATAAGTCTTTGGCTGGGAATGAAAAAAGCTTGCGTTTGACGCAGAAGCAGTTCGCATCATGAGGTCTTGCCGGTCAGCCCAACATTTCCCCGGGACCCCTTAAAAAAGGAGCTTGGTTTTAAGTTTGGTTTGATTGAACAGTACATTTTGTTGGCTGGGCTGGGACCCTCTCCTATTTAGTGCAAGAGTGGAACGAGGCAGCAAGTTCAAGGAATGACATTGCATCCAGGCACTTACAGCTCTTTGTGCCCTAATGCCATGACACAAAAACATAATTTGAAAAAACTTAGCAGAGGATGGTTTCGATCCATCGACCTCTGGGTTATGGGCCCATCCATCGACCTCTGGGTTATGGGCCCAGCACGCTTCCGCTGCGCCACTCTGCTGGTTGGAGAACAAGAGCTTTTCTGGGCTTTTACAGCCTACAAACCGACAACCCTAGACCCAGTTTCGAGTGAAGCGGGCAGTAGGCCTTACAAAGCCAAACAACCTGCAACCATGCACTCCCATCCCATGGCCTTTTGCAGACAGGCCTCATTTCTCTAGCTCACACCCTAACTGCCAACACCCCTTCCCCTTCTCTCTCTGTCTCTCTCTCTCTGTCTCTCTCTCTCATTCTCTCTCTCTCGCAAATAGATACTTTACTTCCCAGGTGCAACAAAACAAGCCTTCTCGAGCTGGCAGATATGGGAAGGAAGGAAGGAAGGGCCAGTTTGGAAACTCAACTCAATTACCATAAATCCCCTGCTAAGGGTTATGGGAGGGAGGAATGAAGGAACTTTGCTTCAGGGAAAGGGCAGCTGCTGCTTCAGCATGTGAGGAGCGCAGCCACACGTTTCACCTTCCTCAGTATGTTGGTTTACAGGATGAGAGAGATCCTGAAACCTCACTCTAATAGGCTGAGGTGCTGTGCTCGGTGGCCTGCTGGGACCTTTGCCCGTCAGGGCAAGGCGAATAGGCCTTTGTCAGGCCTTCGTCAGGGCTTTGTCGGGGAGGGGCCAGGAGCCCTGCTCGCTTCAATCCCCTCACCGATAGACAGTTGCAGAAACTAGGATGCAAGAACCTTTCCTGGATGGGGTTTTGATTTTCGCGAAAAGTGTGTCAGCTTTGCTTTCAGCATGAGTCTGATTTCCCAAAAATGCATTTTGAACAATTTAAAGATTTGATCTGCGTTGGCCGGGAATCGAACCCGGGTC
This sequence comes from Ambystoma mexicanum, assembly GCF_040938575.1. Lineage (NCBI taxonomy): Eukaryota > Metazoa > Chordata > Amphibia > Caudata > Ambystomatidae > Ambystoma > Ambystoma mexicanum. The sequence continues at coordinate 1,632,008,615 of NC_090937.1, read as the reverse complement.
AACTGCTTGGAAGGCAGCTATGCTCACCACTATACCACCAACACCTGCCTGTCTGGGGTATGTGATGGAGCGCCCCTTAGAAATAAGAATAAGTCATTGGCTGGGAATGAAAAAAGCTTGCGTTTGACGCAGAAGCAGTTCGCATCATGAGGTCTTGCCGGTCAGCCCAACATTTCCCCGGGACCCCTTAAAAAAGGAGCTTGGTTTTAAGTTTGGTTTGATTGAACAGTACATTTTGTTGGCTGGGCTGGGACCCTCTCCTATTTAGCGCAAGAGTGGAACGAGGCAGCAAGTTCAAGGAATGACATTGCATCCAGGCACTTACAGCTCTTTGTGCCCTAATGCCATGACACAAAAACATAATTTGAAAAAATTTAGCAGAGGATGGTTTCGATCCATCGACCTCTGGGTTATGGGCCCAGCACGCTTCCGCTGCGCCACTCTGCTGGTTGGAGAACAAGAGCTTTTCTGGGCTTTTACAGCCTACAAACCGACAACCCTAGACCCAGTTTCGAGTGAAGCGGGCAGTAGGCCTTACAAAGCCAAACAACCTGCAACCATGCACTCCCATCCCATGGCCTTTTGCAGACAGGCCTCATTTCTCTAGCTCACACCCTAACTGCCAACACCCCTTCCCCTTCTCTCTCTGTCTCTCTCTCTCTGTCTCTCTCTCTCATTCTCTCTCTCTCGCAAGTAGATACTTTACTTCCCAGGTGCAACAAAACAAGCCTTCTCGAGCTGGCAGATATGGGAAGGAAGGAAGGAAGGGCCAGTTTGGAAACTCAACTCAATTACCATAAATCCCCTGCTAAGGGTTATGGGGGGGAGGAATGAAGGAACTTTGCTTCAGGGAAAGGGCTGCTGCTGCTTCAGCATGTGAGGAGCGCAGCCACACGTTTCACCTTCCTCAGTATGTTGGTTTACAGGATGAGAGAGATCCTGAAACCTCACTCTAATAGGCTGAGGTGCTGTGCTCGGTGGCCTGCTGGGACCTTTGCCCGTCAGGGCAAGGCGAATAGGCCTTTGTCAGGCCTTCGTCAGGGCTTTGTCGGGGAGGGGCCAGGAGCCCTGCTCGCTTCAATCCCCTCACCGATAGACAGTTGCGGAAACTAGGATGCAAGAAC